>NC_089221.1:64760573-64800335 GCF_963924675.1 Phocoena phocoena | reverse complement strand
CATCTTTCAAGCCAAGTGAAAGAGCTGGACTGTGTTCCCTGGTATTGGGAAGCAACCAGAGGGTTTTGTGCAAGGGAATCATGATTTCACTGACACTCTAAACAGGTTACTGTGGCTGCCTTGGGTAGTGCGGACTGGAGGGGGCAAAAGTGGTGTGGGAAAGACCAGGTATGAGGCTGTAATCCAGGTGATGCAGGTTTGCACAAAGCTTGTGGCAGCAGTGGTAAGAATTGTTGGAGATGCAGGGGCTAAGGCTTGTTGATGGACTGGATGGGGAGGTCTGTACTGAAGTGAATAGTGTTTCCCCAAATTCATGTCCACGCAAAGCCTGTCAGTGTTATTTTATTTGGAAACAGGGTCTTTGCAGAAGTAATCAAGATGTCAAACTGGATTAGGGAGGGTCCTAAATCCAATGACTGGTATGGTTATAAGAAGAAGGAAATTTGGACACTGCCACAGCCAGAGGGAAGAAGGCCCTGTGACAACAGAGGTAGAGAACAGAGTTATGGGGCCACAAGCCAGGGAACACCAAGGCCTGCCAGCAATCACCAGAGGTTGGCAGAGGCAAGGCGGACTCCTTCTCCAATGCCTTTGGAGAACACGGCCCCGCTGCCACCTTGATTTCAGATTTCTAGCCTCCAGAACCATGAAAGAACACATTTCTGCTGTTTTTAGCCAACCACTTGAGGTAATTTATTACAGCAGCCCTAAGAAGCCAAAACGAGGTCTAAAGGAAAGAGAGGAATCAGGAATGGTTCCACTGTTTGGGGCCTGAGCAGCTAGGTTAGATGATGATGCCATTTCCTGAAATTGGGGAAGGGTAGGTTTTAGGGAGAAGAGTCAAGAGTTTGGTTTTAACCTGAAAGATGTCTCTTTCAGACATCTAAGTGGCAATATCCATGAGGCTCTTAGGCATAACAACCTGAAACTCAAATAGAAAGGCTCGGACTGGGAACGTAAATTGGAGACTATCAAGCATTCACATAGTACTTAGAATCACAAGGCTGCATGAGCTTACTTAGCAGAGAGCGTGGACAGGAAAAAAGGCCACATGGAGCCCTGTGATCCCACGACCGGTAGAGATATTGTATAAGAGGAGCCAGCAGGGCTTCCCTGGTGGCGCAGTGGTTGAGAGTCCGCCTGCCGATGCAGGGGACACGGGTTCGTGCCCCGGTCCGGGAAGATCCCACATGCCGCAGAGCGGCTGGGCCCGTGAGCCATGGCCGCTGAGCCTGCACGTCCGGAGGCTGTGCTCCGCAACGGGAGAGGCCACAACAGTGAGAGGCCCACGTACCGCAAAACAAACAAACAAAAAACAAACAAACAAAAAGAGAGGAGCCAGCAAATGAGACCAAAAGGGGGAGAACAGCAAGCTGAAAGGAAAATCTGGCACGTGTGGTGTCATGGCGACAAAGAGGACAAGTGTTTCAACATGGAGGATGCGATCAGCTGCCCCAAAGGCTGCTGAGAGGCTGACTAACATGAGGGCTTTGGCTTCAGCAAGATGTAGGTCATAGGTGACAAGAGTCATTTCAGAGTGAAAGTCCAAGAGAATAGGTTGGGGGAAAATGGAGGTGAAGAAGTGGAGACATGAAGTATGGCTCACTCGTTCAAGACATTTTGCTTTGAAAACATGCAGCAAAATGGAACAGGAGCTGGTAAAATGGGTGATGTAAGGACACGGTGGCATGCTGATGGGGGTGATTGGGTAGAGGGGGAACTGAGGATGAGGGAGGAAAGGGTAATAACTGCGTGAGAACACTTCTCGAGCATGTGGAAAGGGAGGGGTGGACCCAACAGCAGGGCAGGGATGATTCTTCCAGAACCAGTGGGAGAAGCCAGAGGATGAGTCCAAGTGCAGTGGGCTGGTGAAACCAGTGGAGGAGAGAGGTCATCCTTTCTGTTTTCACTGGGAGAACAGTAGGAGAGAAGCTCCTCAGCGAATATGGAGAGGAAGGTGGAGATGTGAAGGCAGGAGAGGACTAGAAATCCTGGCGTGTAGGAAAGTGACTTTACTAGGACAGCCTGGCAGCACAGAACACCCATTTGAGATCTGAAGACGTAAGGTTGAGTCCAGGCGCACAATTCTGCAGGCCTCTCAAAAGAGCAGCTCCACTCTACGTGAATACCAAGTCCATCTGATTCTGTCAATGTTCAGTTAAGGTCCTGGTTGCTCCAGGCCCCACGCCTTTGATCACGCCATCAGAACTTGCCAGGCGGGCTTCTCCCAGAGGTGGCCACAGAGAGGCAGAGGGTCAGAATGCAGGCTTTCAAGCCTGCAGCCGCCCTGTGGCCTTTCATTTAAAATTCTGTGCGTGCTTTGAAACTTACAGAGAGCGCAGCGGGGAGAGTATCACTGCCATCCAATTGTGTACTGAAGTGTGCGGTTTACAGCCCTCTCCCAGGATTTCAGACAGATTCTGAGCAGCTTGCTGTATAATTCTACTCCAGTGAATTAGTTTAACAGTGCTGAGGGACGGATGATTCAACCCTGGTCCCTTAGGCCAACAACTTCAGATCCATCACCTTAGCTGCCAAGGGCAACATCAAACAACTCACAATGCTGATAACGGCACAGTATGGCAAGACTCTGAGCACACGCTGCGGGGATGTCCCATTCCTTCACCCTCAGCACGCCTCGCCACCTGTGACTTGAAGACTGCAGTCACCTCATGAGGGACATCAGGAGACACCTCAGCTCCCCTATTCAAAATCTCTCTGCCACTCCATCCCCACTCTCTTCTTTCCTCCCAGGGGAGAGCAGCAAATGTGACAGAAGAGCTAACAGACTGGGGATTTTTACCTTGTCTTACTGAGTGGCCTTGGAAAAGTCCCTTTGTCTCTCAGGGTCTCAGTTTCCTCTTTGGTATCACGCGGAGCTTATCTAGATGCCCCTAAAGTCCCTTTCTCAGGGCCTTCTTGGATAAAGCTCAGGTCTCCCCACCACGTGTCTGATACCCTCGCTTCCCTGGCATCAACAATTACCTGCCCCCGCCCCTTCCCCAATCTTTCCTCTAGCACCTTAGTCTCCACGGATCCCTCCCCTCGGCTTACAAAGGCCTGTCCTCAATGCTGTCACTCCTTCACATGTGACAATGGATGCTGTGTCTTTATGGCTTAGCCTAGGTATCCCTAGAATTAATTATAAGTAGGCAAGGGCTTTTGGCAGGAGAAATAAAGTGTCACTTTGCCCCAGTAATCCACCTTTGGTCCTGAGTGCTTCTTGGTCAAGTTGGGCAACACCAATGCCATATATCTGATTGCATCTGTGATTTTACATAAGGCCCCCTTATGACCACAGCCCCGTCTCTTTTCTCTGAGGTTCAGTGACACTGAGATACACCAGGTGGCCCCACGTGGCACAGACAGAACCAGGTCAGACTGTAGGAAAGGATGCTGGGGCTCCTAAGAGTCAAGTCACCAGAAGGGAGGAGAAGTCTGAACTGACACCCAGAATAAGTCCCAGAGCTTAGGGAAAGTGTAAACCACGTGGTCTGAGCAAATTAGCAGAGATCTGCACCAGCCCCAGGGGTGGCCATAAAGAGGGCAGGAGCATCTCTGTGAACTGGCCAAAGCTTCCACATCAGCAGCAGAGGCACCTAAGGCCAGCGAGTGGGGTCTTGATGTAGTTAGAACGTGACATTCAATCTAGAGAAGCACCAGGCCAAGTGAGGACAGGGAAACACACCACCTGCAATTCTTCAAAATATTCCCAAGGAAGTATTTGAAAGATGGATGTTCCAATGATAATCTATATTGGATGCAAGGTGGAAGAGGCAGTTCTTAAATTGATTTAATTCAAGTATAAGAAGAAATCAGGCCTCACTTTGAGGTTCCAGGCTGAAGGCCTGGGACATTGTGTTACATTTACATGTCTCTTCATGTAAAGGGTCTTAACACACAGTGGGAACTGAGTCAACCTGTTTAATTGTTATTATTTTTTTTATGCCAAGATTTTTTCATTCATTTTATCACTGTGGATAAACATACCAACATAGACTGGTTCCACTTATTGGAAGACCTTGGTATGTCCTGAGTCAGGAGATTCCTGAACTTCCCTGCCTTGGAATTTACCACACTTTTATTCCCATCCCAGCCTCCCCAGGGTCTGTAACCACAAGACTTGAGGTGCTGTAAAGTACTTTCAGTTTAGTAACTGAGGACTCAGAAGAAAGGCTTGTACACAGCTGTGAAACCTTCAGCCCCAGGAAACACCATCTGCATGAAGGCAGGGTTGCACTGGGCCCTGTCCTTGCGGCTGGGGAGCCATGTCTCCGCAGAGTGTTTCAGACAAAATCTATTTGTATCATTTCAGTGGAAGATGGCTGCTCCATGCTCATTGTTGAACACTTTCCAATAGATTACTAACAATTCTTAAAACGTGTTTGAAAGCTTCAGAATTCCTCTTTGCCCTACCCAGACACCTTTATCTCATCTACATAGGACTTTAACTCCCATATAGGAATTTCATAGGGAACTTCTTCCTTCCAGAATCCATACTTTGCTGATCAGATCAACACTTGCTAATTGGTGTGTCACTGCCAGAAGGTACCAGAAGCTCCCCAAGAATTCCATTCCCTATTCTGTGTTACTATCACTATTCGTCAGGCTAGAGAAAATCCTTTTTTAAAACCACAAATTCTGAAAGTATGTACTTTTTAACTTCCCAAGAAATGATTCAACAGTCTAAAAATTATTCAACAGTCTACCAGATACTTCTGCAAAAAACTTTTCTACCAAATCAAGTCAAAGTATTTGGTTAATATAAATACGAATTAACAAACCATATTGATTCCTAAACTTCATGAAGGTTGGACCTATTTTTTCATTTAACTTGGCCCAATTTTAAGGCCAGAGACCTTAATTCACACAGTGAATAGTGTGGTGTAAAATCGTTTTGGTTAGAAAAATAATTTTCCAAAGGTGAACTAACTTGTTGGACTTGAGGTTCTATTGGAAGGCTGTAAAGTATACTAAAGCCGTGGACTAAGGGTGAGTGTTGCTGAGAAGTCACGCTGTCCAGAAGAAGAAAATATGGCCCTTGTGCTCGTCTCTCAAATTCAAGACAGCAACTCTGCCTTTCTCATCAGAGGTAGAAGGCCTCTGGATCAAAAGGTCTAGGGAAATATGTTACAATGCAAGCATCAGTCTAAGAGTTAAAACATTATGGTTATTGTTATTTTATAGCTAGCATTCGTTCAGTGCTCACTTATGCCGGGGACTAAACTCATTTAAGCTTTCCAACAATCCTAGAAGTCAGTTACCCTCGCTTTACATAAAATAATAATGATTAAATAAAAATAATAATAGCAATTATTTATATAGTGTTCATTATATGCCAGGCATTGTTCTAGCACTTTACACTTATTTAACCCGCACAATAACCTCACGAGGTAGCGGAGGTTTTGCACGTACAATGTCATCAGGTACCAGTCACATCAACTACAGATGTGACTGCAGCAGTCCTAGGTTCTCATTTCCCCATCTTACAAAAGTTCCCCAATGAACAAACACATTCTGGTGCCATTAGCCAAGCCCAGCTCTCTGATTACACAGCGTCTCGTGCTGCGACACACATTGCATCTGTACTTCCCAGGTCAGAAAAAAAGTGCTGTTTATTCTCAGCACAGGACTTCATGTGCACTCATATACACATAACTGGGGTCCCACATGGACACTCTAATTGCATGTTTCTCTTGTAGCTAGACCACATTGTGCAAACATTGCTTTGCTTGAAGATATTCCAAACTACTGAGTTTGGTGGTCAAGAGAGGTGCATTTAAATTTGTGAGGGCACCTTATGTGCCTATGGACTATCTCATTTTTGCATATTCTTCCAATACGGTTGTTCATGTCTGTATTTGAATTAAGATGGTTTAAAATGAACATTTTTTGGTAAGCATAACTAACTACAGTAAGTCCCCTACATACGAACCTTCAAGTTGAGAACTTTCAAAAATGCGAACATGTGTTCCACCAACCTCAGGCGTGAGTGAACTTGCAGCTTGCCCTCCGTCCCCTAATGCTGATGATCCTTCAGCTCTCCCATCTCCCACCTCCTCTCCCTCCTCCAGTCAGTAACTCTTCTTGCCTGTTCACTCGATGCCAGCGCCTGTATGCCAGCTGTTGTACTGTACGACTGGACTTTTGAAAGTACTGTCCAATTAAAAATGTTTTATTTTTTGTTTTTTATGTATTATTTGTGTGAAAAGTATTATAAACCTAGTACAGTACAGTACTATATAGCCAATTGTGTTAGTTGGGTACCTAGGCTAACTTTGTTGGACTTACGAACAAATTGGACTTACGAACACGGTCTGGGAACAGAACTTGTTCGTATGTAGGGGAATTACTGTACATGTAAATGCCGAAGATGGAGAGGTATTCCTTCATGTCCTCTGGGGCTGGAAGGCTCAAAAGTATTTGGCTAAAAATTGCATTTCCCAGGCTCTCCTGCAACTCAGGTTCTGAATGCAAATTAGAGCATCTGCTCAGGGCCTGGAAGGTGGAAATGAGACAGAGGCCATTACCCACTGCAACAGCCATTTCTGCTGGCAGGCATGGCCACGGAGGCCAGCAGTGCCCCAGCCCACACGGGCAGCCTCCGCAGAGGCAGGCACAGTTTCCTGATCACTGATGGAATGAAGTCAACGTCTTCCTGAGTCAGCAGTTTCCCGAGACCTCCTGTGTGTCCACCATCCAAGGACAGCAGAAGCAGCAGCCCCAGGTGGGCGAGTTCTATATGGTCCCCCATAAGTGATTCCCTGAAGCCCAGGCTTAAGCCTATTCCTTCTTTGTACCCAATTCCCTGTAATAAATCTCTTCCCTAGGGAAATAGCTAATTTGTTCCCTACAACCAAACTTCCATAGATAACAGATAGCAAGTGTCCAATGCCAAAGGTCCAGGAATTAGCCTATGATGTTCAATATTTGTAATCAGAAATGAGGCAGATGAGGTCAGTGTCTGAATAAGTCTTGACATTCAATTAAAACAGCACATCCCACATTCAGGGATACCTGGAGGCTCTTCAGTTTTGTTATGCTGAAGCCTGCCTTCTAATAGACCTCCATGATTTCTAGGTAAAAACTCACTGATCAAAATTGCTTTCTATATATGCCAGAAGGAAAGAAGGAAAGAAAGGCGGGGGGGCGGGGAGTAGAGAGAGAGAGAGAAAGAAGTCTCAGTAGAGGTAAGGAGACTTCACACAGAAGCTTCTCTCTCACCCTGAGGACAGTTCTGGGTGAATTAGGCACTCTTGAGCCCATCTTTAGAAGATAGCCTGTGAGAATTTTTAAAAACCTGTCTCTGTCTATGTTTCAGAGAAAAAGGCTGACTGACAAAAGAAATGAATTTAAATAGAAGATGACTGAGTTATCTGTAGTGAAGTGGATGGACCTAGAGTCTCTCATACAGAGTGAAGTAAGTCAGAATGAGAAAAACAAATACCGTATGCTAAATCATATATATGGAATCTAAAAAAAAAAAAAAAGGTTATGAAGAACCTAGGGGCAGGACAGGAATAAAGACGCAGATGTAGAGAATGGACTTGAGGACACAGGGAGGGGGAAGGGTAAGCTGGGACGAAGTGAGACAGTGGCATGGACTTACATATACTACCAAATGTAAAATAGATAGCTAGTAGGAAGCAGCCGCATAGCACAGGGAGATCAGCTCGGTGCTTTGTGACCACCTGGAGGGGTGGGATAGGGAAGGTGGGAGGGAGACACAAGAGGGAGGAGATACGGGGATATATGTATATGCATAGCTGATTCACTTTGTTATAAAGCAGAAACTAACACACCATTATTAAGCAAATATACTCCAATAAAGATGTTAAAATAAATAAATAAATAGAAGATGATAATGCATATCTGACTAACACACAGGCAATGAGCTCACCGGTGCCAATAATGCTCATAGTAATTAGTAATCTTCATTACAAGGATTTAAATAAGGTATCAAGGGCTTCCCTGGTGGCGCAGTGGTTGAGAGTCCGCCTGCCGATGCAGGGGACACGGGTTCGTGTCCCGGTCCGGGAAGATCCCACATTCCGCGGAGCAGCTAGGCCTGTGAGCCATGGCCGCTGAGCCTGCGCGTCCAGAGCCTGTGCTCCACAACGGGAGAGGCCACAACAGTGAGAGGACCGCGTACCACAAAAAATAAATAAATAAGGTATCAAATCATTTGCACACAATTTATATACAGGAATCTTTGTATACAAGATGGAAAGAGGCTACAGTAGAGACAAAACAATATTTATATTTTGTCTAAGAGGTCCTCTCCAGTGTTCAGTAAGTTCAGCAAATTAGAAAAGCCTATGACTGGTAAATAGCACATCCTCCCGATGGAATACTTTCCACCTCTGGCTCCTGAAGACTCTAAGAGCCAGCTCTTATACTCAGCTCCAAAGGCGAGGATTTAATAGCATCTCAATCATACAGTGAGGTCATTCATTAGTACTTATTCCCCATCATCAGCCCAGAGAAAAGGCTGTTTTCTTTCAAGATCACACCTCAGAAATGCTCTTTGATGAGGGAAATTAGACCAAGTCAGTAGATCACTGCACCAGCCATCACGTGGCCCTCTTTCTCTCAGTATGACCAATTCTGTCACCAGCAAGATAATTTTTAGTTCCATGAAAGCCTGCCTATGTATCAGGAATACCAATGGTTCTACACTTTACTAACTTACTCTCTTGGTAAGATGCTGTGGGCAATTGTGCAATGATCCCAAGATGAATTTGAATTGAGTCCTTGACCCATCTCAGCCTCAGATCTCATGATGGGAATGCAATGATCACAGCAGACAACTGGCACACGCAAATGCTCTCTTCTTCGCTTAAAAAATCTTCAAAAGGCATGGACAGTTCCTTAAGCGTCAGATGAATTAACCTACTCTAGTCTAGGTTAGATATTATAAGAACTTTTAAAGAAGGCAGGAAAAAAATACATACAATTAAAAGCTCCTTTCTTACCCACTTCCGAAACCACAATCCCTGACATTTGGTTTCAGATGCTCCAGCATTGATGATGCTATAAAGCTTCCTTCAGAGTTCTTACTAGGGTTTTCCTTATAATAAGATCCCAGGGAGAGAGTTCAGAAAGAACTCACCTAACTCATATCAACTTTTGCTCTAGAGGGAAGAGTTCAAAGTTACAAGGCACTTATAAAACTCTCTAAGCACTGCTCTTAGCTGGAATAGTAGAGTCACTAATAAAATAAAATTTTCACTGGAGATAAAAGTAATAATATAATTATTACTTAAATTATTACTTAAATTATATTACATATAATTTTTAACAGGTTTACTGAGATAATTTACAAGCCATGAAATTCACCCCTTTTAAGTGTATAATTCACTGATAGGTAGTAAATTTATAGGGTTGTGCAACCATGATCACAATCCAGTTACAGAACATTTCCATCACCCCCAAAATATCCCTAGTGCTTACCTGCACTCACTCCCTGTTCCCACCCCCGTGCCAGGCAAGCGTGAATCTGCTTTCTGTCATCATAGATTTACTTTTTGAACACTCGCATAAATGGTATCATACTGTGGTCTTTTGCATCTGTCTTCTTTCACTTAGCACAGGAGTCAGCAAAGTACCTACTGCCTATTTTTGTAAATAAAGTTTTACTGGCACACTATCACACCCAATCATTTGCATATTGTCTGTCGCTGCTTAGAGAGCAGAGTTGGGAAGTTGCCACAGAGACCATATGGTCTCCAAGCCTAAAATATTCACTACCTGACCTTTAAAAAGAAACCATTGATGGAGGGCTTCCCTGGTGGCGCAGTGGTTGGGAGTCCGCCTGCCGATACGGGGGACACAGGTTCGTGCCCCGGTCCAGGAGGATCCCGCGTGCCACGGGGCGGCTGGACCCGTGAGCCATGGCTGCTGAGCCTGCGCGTCCGGAGCCTGTGCTCCGCAACGGGAGAGGCCACAACAGTGAGAGGCCCGCCTACCGCAAAAAAAAAAAAAAAAAATTGCTGACCCTGAGTTAACGTGGTATTTTCGAGGTCCATCCATGTTGTAACATGTATCAGTCAGTCATTACTTTTTCTTGTGGAATAACATTCTATTGTATGCATATATCACATTTGTTTACCCATTCACTTGTTGATGGCATTTGGTCTGTTTCTAATTTGGGGCTATTATGAATAATGCTGCTATACACATTCACGTTCAAGTCTTTGTGTGAACATAATGGCTTAATTTCTCTTGCGTAGATGCCTAGTATCCAGGAGTGAAACTGCTGGATCCTATGGCAAGCTTATGTTAAACATTTTAAGAAACTGCCAAACTGTTTTCCAAAGTAGCTGTTCTTTTCTACTTTCCCAAGAGCAATGTAGGAGGGTTCCTGTTTCTCCACATTCTCACTGCCGCTTGTTATTTTTGTGGTCAATTTTATTATAGCGGTTCTAATGGGTATGACGTAGTATCTCATTGTGACTTTAATTTGTATTTTCCCTGATGACTAATGAGCATCTTTTCATGTGCTTTTTAGCCATTGCTTTATTTTCTTTGGTGAGATATCTATTCAAATATTCTAGCCACTTTTACTTCAGTAGTTTGTCTTCTTATTATTGAGTTCTTCATATATTCTGGATAGAAGTCCTTTATCAAATATATGATTTGCAAATATTTCCTCCCACTCCTCTACAGGTTATCTTTTTCACCTTCTTCGTGGTGTCCTCTGAAGCCCCAAAGTTTTCAATTTTGATGAAGTCCAATTTATCAATTTTTTTTTCATTTATGGATCTTGATTTTGATGTTGTATCTAAAAATTCTTTGCCCAACCCATGCACTAAGACTTTCTCCTATGTTTCTTATTGAAGTTCATAATTTTAGCCCTGACATTTAGGATTAAGTTAATCTCTTTGCTTGCAGCCAGCCATTGCTCCAGCACCATTTGTTGAAAAAGACTATCCTTTCCCCTCTTGAATTGCTTTGGTACCTTCATAAAAAAAAAATCAATGGACCATAAATTTAAGGATTTATTTCCAGACTCCTACTTCTGTTTCACTGAAATATATGACTATCCTTATGCCAGCACCCTATTATCTTGCAAACTGTAGTCTTAAGTTTTGAAATCAGGAAGTAGAAGTCCTCCAACTTAGTTCTTATTTTTCAAAATTTGTCTTGGCTATTCTGAGTCCTTTTCATTTCCATAAAAATGTTAGTACTCTACCAGAACAAAACAAAAATGAAAGCAAAAATAAATACACATTTAAAGCTACGTGTTTTTTTAGGAACCGCTTGTCAATTTCTGGAAACAAACCCATTGGTATTTTGATAGGAACTGTGTTGAATATACAGATTAGTTTCGGGAAAACGGAATCTTCTAATCAATGGGCTTGGTACATCTCTCCATTAATTTCTCTCAGCAAGTTCTGTACGTTAAAGGATACAAGCCTTTCACTTCTTTTGTTAAATTTATTCCTAAGTATTTAAATTCTTTTTGATGCTTTGTGATGTGAATAGAATTGTTTTCTTAATTTCATTTCAGTTCACTGTTAGTATATAACATACAATTGACTTTTATATATTGATCTTATATTCTGCAACCTTACTGAACTTGTTTATCAGTTCTGGTAGGTTTTCTTTGAGGATCCCTTATGGTTTTCAACATATAGGATCATTTCATCTGTGAATAATGACAGTTTTACCTCCTCCCTTTCCTCCAGTCAGGATGCCTTTATATTATTTTTTTTCCCCTCTGGAAAAATACTCCAGTACAATGTGGAATAGAAGTGGCCAGATATCCTTCATATTGTTCTTGATATTAGGAGGAAAGCATTCAGTCTTTCCCTATTAAGTAAGATGTGAGCTGTCCATTTTCCATAGATGCCTTTTATCAGACTAAGGAATTGCCCTTCTAGTCCTACCTTCTTGGTTGGATCATATGAAATGTTTTCTCTGTTCCCGTAAAGATAATCATATGATTTTTATCCTTTATATAGTTATATGATGTATTATATTAATTGATTTTCTGATGTTAAACCAATTTTGCATTCCTGAGATAAAATATATTTGTTCATGGTGTTTAATACTTTTCATAAGTTGCTAGATTTGTTTGCTAATATTTTATTGAGAATTTTTGTATTTTACGTTCATAAACACTATTTCCCTGTAGTTTTCTTTTCTTCTTATGTCTTTGTCTGGTTTTGGTATCATGGTAAAACGGCCTCATAAAATGAGTTAGAAAGTGTTTCCTCCTCCATTTCCTGGAAGATTTTGTGAAGCACTGACATCATTTACTCTTTAAATGTTTGGTAGAAATCACCTGTGAACCCATCTAGGTCTGGGATTTTCTTTGGGGGAAGATTTTGCGTTAATAATTCAATTTCTTCATCTGTAGTATAAAGTCACCCTATTTCTGAATCTGATAGCTTTGTACTAGGAAGGGGGTCATATACCACCAAAAAACCTACCCACCTATACCTGAACAGAAAATGGATAACCTGAATTTGGATATCCTTTTCTTTTTCAGGTATGTTAAACCATTTCATACATTGACAAAAAGAGTATTGAGGATTTTAGCAACAGCTTCAAATTATTAGCAATAATTGTCCAAAGGCTGAGTTTAGTACTTATAATCTTTATTTGAATTTGAACAAAAATACCTCTTCATTCCATAGATTTAGTATTGCATCTCAGGATCCTTCTAACTACAGAAAAATCCAGTGTTTCCAGTACTTCAACATAAATGAATAAAGTATTATAATCATTATGCATAAAAATTAACCAGGACTGAAAAAAATCATAAACCGAACTGAATGACAATGGAAACTATTCTGGAGCATATACATGATCATAGTACCAGTATGGCTAAGTCCAGCCCCAGATATGGTCCAAGACAGTACCTATGAAAATCATCCACGGGAATGGCAGTTCCCACAAGTGGCAGAACTCAGATACAGCAGCTGGACCTGTGATAGACTAGCATGGCTGCAGCAGTGTCAGGGGAAGTCTCAAGGATCCCTTACCTAAGAAAATACCAGAACTTACCACAGTAGGTGAAATAAAGCTATTCAGTCATATTGGAGATATTCTCCTTGATCCCAGACTTCCTGCCTTTCCAATCTCAGAATTCTCTCTATCCGACAGAACCATCTCTTTCTGGCACAGGACAACCAAACGGTAGGATTGTGTCAATAAGCATGAAGCACCAGGAAATGGGGGTTAATTCATTTGTCATCCTGCAACCTACACTACAAATTTGTCTTCATGTAGCCCCTTTCCTTCTGATTATCACTGTGCTGGGAAAAAGTAAGTTAATTCTCAAAGTTCCAGCAAATTAGACGTGATTATTCCTTTTTTAGTGATGAGGAGACTGATGCCCCAAAGAGCTAGTAAGTGACTTAACCCGGAACTTGCGGGTAACACAACAGGCAATCAGGGCACCAGCCCCTCAAGCCACTGAAAAGTACAGCCAGTGCATGAAAGCAAACACCATGTCAGATGACCTCGCCTTTGATAATGGCAACATTTTGCGCAAGATTTGTTTGCTGGGATGTGTGACACTTTCAGGCTAGAAGGTTGCAAGTGTAACTTTCATTATTAAGATACCAGTTCCCTATGGCCCGAAACTCAATTTCCCTTGGACTCTACCCAGAATGGAGCCCAGGCAAATGCCTTCTGACTCGCAGTGCAGCCAGGGATTTGCCTCAAGCCCTTTGCTAAATGACATGAGGCATAAATAAATAAGCTCAGGGGACATCTCTCTAGGGGTGAGAGGGGCTGGACAAGCTCATCTGGGAAGTGCATTAGTCCCTTCTCTTTGGTTCTCCCCACTTAAGATTTCTTACTGACACCTAACACTTAACTAATTGTGAACTGAGATCATTATACTGTTAACTCAGTCTTTCAGGCCTTGGACGTACAATTTAACCACCTGCATGGCTTCTCTTGTTCACCAGGTACTATATATAGTCCATCAAAAATGTCTACACTGACATTTCTCAGACTCCTCCCCCTTCTGGAACAGTCCAGCGCAAATCCTAAAGCATCTCCTACTATTACTACTATAAAAACATACTGGTGAGCTGCTCGCCTCTTCTTTCCCCAGTTACCTGTCATAATACATAAGAGTCAGCTGTAGTGGATACCATCATATAGCATAGATTCATGTAACAAAGTTATTTCTAAGTCTCTTGATTGTGCCCAGCAACTACACTCCTTTCATCAGATGACTATGGGATGACACACAATTAATACACTTTTGCAGTTATTTTACTAATTCTTGTCCCTATAAAAGTAGTCAGTAGGGGGCATGGTATACATGTATGTGTGCATGTGTATGTATGCATGCTCACACATGCGTGCACGTAAGTGTGACCAGAAGAGACAAAGAGAATAAGTGGATGACAGAAGAATGCGTTCATTTGAATTCAGCTCCGGCTTGTTATGAGGACAGGGGCTGGAGATCTAATGGTAAACACAACAGTCCCTGTTCTCCAAAAGCTTATGAATCTTGTGGAGGAAACAGTCAATAATAACAGTGGAAAATATTCATTGAGTGCTTAGCTGGTTCCAAATGCTAAGAACTGCACATAGATCATCTCCTCTAATCCTCATGACAACTCTATGAGGGAGGTACAATCAGTGCTCTCACTCTTCTCAAAGATGAGAAAAATCAGACTTAGAGAGTCTGCCCTAGATCACACAGCTTAGACAAGTGGCAGAACTCAGATACAGGCTTATTTGACACCCAAATCCACTCTCTTAACCACTTTCAATCCTGACTCCTTGGAGAATCAGTCATAACTGCTCTCACCGATACCCCATTCTCTCTAAGGCCCGCATGGCCCCTGTTCCCTGAATAACTTCTTTTCCCACAGCCAGATCACCAGACACCAGCAATCAGAGGCCACTTCTCCAGTAAGCACTGTTCTCGGGAGGGGACACTCAGCCTTTTTTCCCTCCCTCAGAGTGATAAAAACAGAAGCTCGAATCCTCAGGCCTGTTAACTCCCACCAAGAGGGCAAGAGGGCTTCTTAACTGCATCCTCCACCCACCTGACAGCTCCAGGTGAGACCAGACACTCTGAGTGCACCACAGATCCCAACTGAATTGTTTTCCACAGGAAACAGCCTGAGTATTCTCAAAACCCAGATCGGAATTCCACTAAAGATGGCAGGGCAATACTAAAAGCCATCAAACTGTATGCTTTAAATGGGTGAGTTGTATGGTATATAAAATATATCTCAGTAAGGCTGTTTAAAAATTTTAAATTGACAGGGCAGCCGATCCTTGAAAATAAAAGGCTTCTATCTCTAAGTCACCATCAAAGGTAGTTGAATGGCAGAATGTATTTCAAGGAAATGCGTGGGCATGGTGGGTGGATTTTAAAATGATAAAGTAAATAAGTAAAATCTGGTTGGTGAGTTCAGGGTTTTCTTCTATTTGCCATGATATTTATCTGAAGAAATGTTTAGGAGAACAAACAAATATGTTCAAATCCCTAAAAAATGTCTTTCTGTGCGTCAATCAGTATCCAAGAACCAACCTCAAGGATGCTTTGGCGGTAGTCCCTGAACTCTGCTGGGGAATTAAATACAAACTATGAAACACACAAAGGAAACCAGGACTTCCTTATGTATAGGAAGTGCCTGAATCTGAGAGGGAAGGAAACTGAGATTCATATTTGAAGATGGTTAATAATTAAAATCATTAAAGAATTAATTAACTGGATACCAACTAACTGTTCAACTGTCCCTTGACATTTCAGGGGTATGGCTCTGAAATACCACTTTACAAAAGTAACCTGGTTTAATAGAATGAGCACTGGACCAGGAGTCCAGAGACTTGGACCCAGGGCCTATGCCTGCAATTTCTAACCGCCCGTAAGTCACTTCACCTCGCTGAGCCTGTTTCTTTATATATTAGAAGAGGAAGATAATCTCTACCTCTCCACTTCCCAGCCTGGTTGTGATGGACACACATGCTGTTACTTATAAAAGGGCTTTGAAATTGTGAGGCAGTATACAAACGTGAGATGTAGGATTAGGTCTTCATAAAGCCATACTGCTAGGATAGAAAAAAAGGAATGAGAACATAACTTACAAATCTTTAACACTGCAGTGAGCAAGGTAAGCCAGGTGGAGGCAGGAAACTCTAGCCTTTGCTAAGACTGTTAGCTTCCGTGCCTGCCACTAAAGGGGACTGTGGCTTGTTTTCCACACAACCCACAGGGATCAAGAGAACTGACTCTGGTAGCGTATTTGCCAGATGAAGCTTTATCCTGACTAAGATGCTCTGTTTTGAATTAATTCTGAATGGTGTACAGGATCTTGAAAATTAGAAACAAGCCCAAATAAAAGTCTATAAAGTGGAGGAGGGCTATAGGCAGGTAACATCTGCACTGTTGCCATTCGAATGCGACACATGACTAAACATCGAGCCTCAGAGTCTTTACAGCTGGTGATCCAATACAGTAAGTCCCTTACATACGAACGAATTCCATTCCGAGAGTGCATTCGTAAGTCCAATTTGTTTGTAAGTCCGACAAAGTTAGCCGACGTACCCAACTAACACAATCGGCTAGATAGTACTGTGCTGTAATAGGTTTATAATACTTTTCACACAAATAATACATAAAAAACAAACAAAAAATAAAGACAACATTTTTAGTCTTACAGTACAGTACCTTGAAAAGTCCAGTAGTACAGGACAGCAGCTGGCATACAGGGGCTGGCACCGAGTGAACAGGCAAGAAGAGTTACTGAGTGGATGAGGGAGAGGAGGTGGGAGATGGTAGAGCTGAAGGATGGTCAGCGATAGGAGACAGAGGGCAAGCTGCAATTTCACTCACGCCTGAGGGTGATGGCACAGGTTCTGGTTCCTTGCTGGATTCAATTCTATCTACCCTCTTGAAAAAACGATCCAGTGATGTCTGGGTAGTAGCTCTTTTTTTCTCATCACAGATGACTGGATTGCATTCTGAATGGCAGCTGTAGGTTCATATACATTCTACATTCGGGTCCTGTGCCTCAAAAACTAACAGTACCTCCTCAAATGAAGAAAATCCCCTTGCCATTTCCTACATCATGAAGCTCTTCGGTTCTTCAGTTACTACTTCCTCTTGTCTCTCTTTGTCCTTTCTTGGCACTTAGCTTTTCTTAGCAGTACCAGCTACATCACCGCTGCTTTTATGCTTGCTTCCGGACATCCTGGGCTTGAAATAAAGACACTGTACTACTGTACTCTATACAGTACAGTACAGTAAAGTACACAAAAGCACAACCACTTACAGAGGATGCACGCACGTGACAATGTACACCAGACACGTGAACTACGTGACTGGACACGCAAATGCACATTTGCATCTTTGAAAGTTCGCAACTTGAAGGTTCCTATGTAGGGGACTTGCTGTAATATCTAAAAAAGGAGCTGTTTGCCCCTCCATGACTATTTGTTACACTTATTAAAAAACAAACAAACAAAAAACAGACATGCATGCAAAAACTTATCAGGATACTATTATTTATCTCTAGTTCAACAAGTCTATTTCGGGTTTTCTGTAGGTTTATAGCTTCTGATTTTGTAAGACACTGAAATATACTTTGTCTAAGACTTTCATCACTTCTCCTTCTGATGCATGTGTCGAAATCTTGGTAATGTTAATTTACTCCAGTACAACAGACACTGCCTCCACTTAATGTAAAACCAGCCAAACTGCTAAGACTATAACACACACCAGGAAGTGTGTGACCATAGGAATAATGTGCAGATCCAGAGGAAAACACTGTCCCAAAGTCAAAAACAAAAAAAGCTCCAAAAACCTATGTTCAGAAAACCGACTAATTGGAAGAGTGAATGCATGAAATACTGTGAAACTATATTAACTTTTTCTTTCAGGGTCATGTACTGAAAGCTTATTATTTTGCTAATGTGACATTTTCTCTGGGTTTTCAAGTCCAGAATTTAATAACCAATAATTATACTGATTATCATCAGTATGCTAGAGTTTACATCTTGATCATTTGAAATTTACTTTATGCCTGTTCATCTAATCTCCTCAATGAGATTGTCAGTTCTTAGAGAGTAGAGGCAATGCCTCGTATTCTATTTTTATCTTTCCACAATACCTGGTATGGCATAGCGTGTACACGTACGCGGAAAGACCTATGTAACTAATTGAAGATTAAGCAAAATCAAATAAACTTGTTCATCATTTAATCCAAAGAGTGGGAAAGAATAATGCTTTTAATTCAGGCAGAGATTTCTGAATCTCGAGACCAACCTCTCTGATGAACAATCGGATTTAGACCTTTTGTTTAAAAAATCCAAAGCAAAAAAAAAAAAAAAAAAAAAAAAATCCAAAGCAGCTGACATTTCTAGGAGCCTTTCCAACAGAGCTGGGTAGTAAGGTCAGTGGCAGCTAGACTTCCCACGCCCTCCTACTCCCCAAAATGTCTTTCGAATCCCCATGCCACCAAAGCCCTTCCCTAATATATCACTGGCCCAGTTTCTAGTCACAGCATCTCAAGAGCCAAGTTGCAGTCCCAGAATCACAAAGTCAGTGTTTAGAGAATACAAACCACCTACCAATTGGGAATTCACTAGCTTCTTTAGAGCTCTGTCTTAGTCTTCTAAATGCCCCATAGTTCCAGGAGACCAGCTTCTCTGCAAAGGGGCCTCAAACTGGGACACTCCAACCTGCTGGGTAGCTGAGATGCTAGGGTGAGTGTAATGTGTCACATAGGCCAGCTTCAATTTCATCTTAAAATGATAATTACAATTTTAAATTCAGCACTACAGACAGACAATAGCTACACAGGGAGGCTCCTCTCAGTTTGCAGAAGAGAGTAGAGCCATTAAGTTCCTTCCTATTGCTAGGCAACAGTTGTGTTCAAATCAAACTGCTCTCAGCTCTCAAACAGTAGGAAAATAAGTCTATTCAATTCAGAGCACTACAGGTGAAGGGAGAAGAATAAGGTAGATTTAAGCTACATGTTAATTTTAGATATATTCTTTCCATTTCAAAAAGTTTGGGGGGAATAAGCTCAGCGTGTTCTGTCCTATAGGAACAGTCCAGACATGTTTCTCTTTCCAATATGAAAATATGCTCCCTAAGCGCAATTTGATTTTGAATAATTTCACCAAGGTTTACTGGCAACCATGATACCACCTGTAGTAGCTATCTATCACTGCACAACAGATCACCCTGAAATTTATGGGCTGAAAATAACAAACATTTATTATTGCACAGTTTCTTCAGGATGAGATTTTGGAAGTGGCTCAGCTGGGTGGCTCTGGCTCAGGGTGTCTCACAAGGTTGCAAGCCAGATGTCCACCAGGGCTGCAGACATCCAAAGGCTCAAGTGGGGCTGGAGGGTTCACTTCTAAGCTCATGCATGAGGCTCTTGGCAGGAGGCCCACTTTCTAGTTTCTAGCTGGTCTCATTGGGCCTCTCCTCATGATATGGAAGCTTGTTTCCCCCAGAACAAGTGATCCAAGAGACAGACTGACCAAGACAGAGGACACTATGCCTTCTGATGACCTAGGCTCCAAAGTCACACATGATCACTTCTGCTTAATTTTATTTGTTAGAAGCAAATTACTAAGTTCTGCCCACACAAAAATAAAGAGAAATTAAGCTTCACCTCTTGAAGGATGGAGTATGAAAGAATTTGTGGACACATTTTTAAAACCACCAGACCACCCACCAGAAACGTTCATGTCCTTTTCCAAATGAAATGGCAGCACTGTAGAAACCCAGAGAATGAAGTTCCATCTCTGTCTTATCTATGTAAGGCAGAGGTTGGGATTGGTAATAGATCCTGTCAGTTCTCTTTTCATTAGCCAGATGATACGATTCAAATCTGCCACCTACGACCTACGTGACCTTAGGTGACTTACTTAACTCTCTGTATCTTAATTTCCTCAACTGGAAAATAAGTATAATAATAATATTATTATTATACTAATATACTCATTATATGAATAATACTATTAATTATATATAATAGTATTATTATATATTAAATATATAATAATACTATTATTAGTATAATGAGTACATTATACTCATTATACAAATAATAGTAACTACTTCACATATTAGTTAACATATGTAAAGTTTAGAACGGTGCTTGGTATATAGTACACCCTATAGAATTATGTAACTTTATTGTTGTTGCTTTTGTCATGTTGATAATAAGTTTATAATTGCATACACAAATGCCCAACAGGGAAGCATAGGACGGGGGTCTGCAAGATGTGGGTGCAACTCTGAGAGGCCCTCTGCAAAAACTACACAATTATGATGCATTCACAAGATAAAACAGGCTAATTACATGTTATTAAGTTGTGTCTTCAGGCCTTCCTAGCACTTGTGAAGCCACAGGCTACAAATGCCAGTTAGATAAACAACACCGGCAAAAAGCCCATATTCTGTGCCTTTCTTACAAGTTTACTAACTAAATAGCTAAACTATTTAAACAGAGCTGAGTGCTCTCACAAATCCAGAAAAAAAAAAGACAGCGGGGTACATATATGACATTAACGTAATTCATGGTACTCAATATATTACTGCAAGTTTAATCCAATTCTCAATACAGAGAGAAATGCTTCCTCTGACCAGGTTATATCATTGTACTAAGACCCTAGTTTCTGCGATCCTGTGAAAGAAATCACAGACCCCTCAGTGCTGCTAGCTAAGTAAGAATCTACCCACAGATGACTAATTTCACTCGGGTTCATCTCTCTGGAGTTACCGTGCTGCTGTATCTGTCAGGTGAGTGCCAGGTGGAAAGAAGATGGAAAGTAGTGGGTATGCTGCAGATGAAGACAGGATCAAGAGTTAGTAACAAAATACATAACTCAAGTTTCCCAAGATCTTGTTCTTTTTGAAATAAATGTGGGATTAGAGGAAATATCAGGGCAAAGAAAGAAGCAGTTTGGTAATGGACAGATCTCAGCCTCATTCTCAGGCACTCTGAGAACCTGGGCCAGGCCCTCCAGCACTCTGGGTCTCACACTTGTTTCAAAATCTGTAAAGTAAGAAAGACAGTCCCCAAAATCCCTTCCATGGTGAAGGGGTGACAATGAGGCATCTTCCAGATCTTAGAGATAAGATTACCCTGTGAAAGCCAAAGTGGTCAAGCCACAGTGGACAAGAAGAGATGGACTTCCTATAAAATAGCCTGGCCAAAGGAACAGGAAATAGTTTTGGGGAGGGAAGACTGAGGAGATTCAGGAGTCCATTGCTAGCATTGAGGTATGGTCTCAGAAACTCTTATCTGGATCAACCTACAACTCCAGCTGTAAATGATTACAGTAAATCTGAGGTCACATACTGGTGGCTCACAGCCAATTGTGGTCCACAGAAGTATTCTGCTTGGCTATTTTTTAAAGAGTATGAATTCACTTCCAACATTTAAAAATAGGAGATTTTACATAAATATCCAGATTTCTGGTTTTTCTTTAACAAAGAAAAGAAAGAAAGATAACAGATCTGACGGCCCTAGTCTGTATTCTGTCATGGCAAAAACCAGGGGGAGCTGAGCAGTGGCTGCCCCTTTTTCACATGGTATCAGCCCTCCAGTCCCCCTTTCGGTTACCTGCCTGGCCCTGAAATGGATGAAACTGTACTGCAGTCAAGTAGCAATTAAGCAATGTGAGCGAATCAGAAAAGTGAAAAGGCACAATCAACTGCATTGTACCTTTGCTGAGGAGATACAGTAATAGAGAACGGTCTGCGTGGAGCTCAGGAAAGGGCAGCACAAAGAAGGAGAACTTGGCAATGCAACATGGTCAGGAAAGAGGGTGCTCAGGCCAGCTGGAACAAGGATTTGGGTTTGCTTGAAAGGCTTATCAAAAACACATGATGGGCAGAGGAAGTGCTCCATGTGATCTGGCTTGCTGTGGGCATCCTCCCAGGAAGAGAGTGCAATGACCCCCTGACATGAGCATCCCTAGCTGCTTTGCAGGCTCATACTAGTTAAGAGGGATACATTAGGAGTTTGGGATTAGCAGATACAAACTACTGTATATAAAATTGATAAACAACAAGGTCCTACGGTATAGCACAGAGAACTATATTCAACATGTTGTAATAACCTATAATGAAAAAAGAATATATATATTTATTCACTTTGCTGTACACCAGAAACTAACGCAACATTGTAATCAACTATACTTCAATAAAAATTAAAACTTTATAAAAACGATGTAACTTCTCAGTTCCAAAATTTTAATTTCAGTTCGTGTGTGTGTGTGTGTGTGTATGTGTGTCTAAAAATTAGACTGGAATCCATTAGCACAGAATATCTTTCCATTTCTTTGTGCCTTCAATTTCTTTCAACAACGTCTTATGGTTTAACATTGTTAAAATATCCATATTACCTAAAGCAATCTACAGATTCAATGTGATCCCTATCAAAATCCCAACAATATTTTTCACAAAATAGGACAAAAAAAAATCCTAAAATTTATACAGAACCACAAAAGACCCCAAACAACCAAAGCAATCCTGAGAAAAAAAAACAAAGCTGAAGGTATCACACTCCCTGATTTCAAATTATACAACAGGCAGCCTTGGAGATACTGCGGCTTTTGTTCCAGACAATGGCAAAACGGCAGATATTGCAATAAAATAAGTCACACCATTTGTTTTGGTTTCTCAGTGCATATAAAAGTTATGTTTACATTATACTGCAGTCTTTTAAGTGTGCAATAGCATTAGTTCTGAAAAAATAATGTATATACCTTAATTAAAAACACTTTATTGCTAAAAAGTGCTAACCGTCACCCGAGCCTTCAGCAAGTCGTAATCTTTTTGCTGGTGGAGGGTCTTGCCTCAACGTTGATGGCTGTTGACTGACCAGGCTGGTGGTTGCTGGAGGCTGGGATGGCTGTGGCCATTTTAAAAAATACGACAACCAAGAAGTTTGCCACATCCATGGACTCTTCCTTTCACCAACAATTTCTCTGTAGCATACAATGCTGTTTGAGAGCATTTTACCCACAGCAGAAAACTTCTTTCAAAACTGCAGTCAATCCTTTCAAACCCTGCTGCTGCTTCATCAACTAAATGTATGTAATATTCTAAATCGTTTGTTGTCATTTCAACAATCTTCACGGCATCTTCAAAAGGTGTAGATCTGGGCTTCCCTGGTGGTGAAGTGGTTGGGGGTCCGCCTGCCAATGCAGGGGACAAGGGTTCGTGCCCCGGTCTGGGAGGATCCCACATGCCACGGAGCGGCTGGGCCCGTGAGCCATGGCCGCTGAGCCTGCGTGGCCAGAGCCTGTGCTCCACAGTGGGAGTGACCACAACAGTGAGAGACCCGCGTACCGCAAAAAAAAAAAAAAAAGATGTAGATCCCATCTCAAGAAACCACTTTCCTTGCTCATCCATAAGAAGCAGCTCCTCACCTGTTGAAGTTTTATCATGAGATCACAATAAGTCAGTCACATCTTCAGCCTCCACTTCTAATTCTAGTTCTCTTGCTATTTCCACCACATCTGTAATGACTTCCTCCACTGAAGTCTTGAAGCCCTCAAAGTCATCCATGAGGGTTGGAATAAACTTCTTCCAAACTCCTGTTAATGTTGATATTTTGAGCTTTTTCCATGAATCACAAATGTTCTTAATGACATCTAGAATGATGAATCCTTTCCAGAAAGTTTTCAACTTACCCTTCTCAGATCCATCAGAGGAATCTCTATCTATGGCAACTATAGTCTTATGAAATATAATTCTTACATAACAGGACTTGAAAGTTAAAATTACTCCTTGCTCTATGGGCTGCAGAATGGATGCTGTATTTCGCAGGCATGAAAATAACAATCTCGTTGTACATCTCCACCAGAGCTCTTGAGTGACCAGGTGCACTGTCAATGAGCAGCACTATTTTGAAAGGAATCTTCTTTTCTAAGCAATAGGTCTCAACAGTGGGCTTAAAATATTCAGTAAACCATGGTGTAAATAGACGTGCTGTCATCCAGCCTTCGTTGTTCCATTTATAGAGCACAGGCAGATTTAGCATAATTTAGCATAATTCTTAAGGGCCCTAGGATTTTCAGAATGGTAAATGAGCACTGGCTTCAACTTCAAGTCACCAGCTGCACTGGCCCCTAACAAGAGAGTCAGCCTGTCCTTTGAAGCTGTGAAGCCAGGTATTGACTTCTCTCTAGCTATGAAAATCCTAGATGGCATCATCTTCTAATAGAAGGCTGTTTCATCTGCACTGAAAATCTGTTGTCTAGTATATCCACCTTCATTAATGATCTTAGCTGGCTAGATCTTCTGGATAACTTGCTGCAACTTCTACATCAGCACTTGTTGCTTCACCTTGCACTTTTATGTTATGGAGACAACTTCTTTCTTTCAAGCTCATGAACCAACCTGCGCTCATTTCAGATTTTTCTTCTACAGCTTCCTCATCTCTCTCCACCTTCACAGAATTTAAGAGTGTTAGGGCCTTGCTCTAGATTAGGCTTTGGTTTAAGGGAATGTTGTGGCTGGTTTGATCTTCTATCCAGACCACTAAAACTTTCTCCGTAAGAGCAATAAGGCCGTTTCGTTTTTTTATCATTCATGTGTTCACTGGAGTAGTGGTAGTTTTAATTTCCTTCAAGAACTTTTCCTTTGCATTTGCAACTTGGTTAACTGTTTGGTGCAAGAGGCCTAGCTTTCAGCCCATCTACTCTTTCGACATGCCTTCCTTAATAAGCTTAATCATTTCTAACTTTTGATTTAAAGTGAGAGACATGCAACTCTTCCTTTCATTTGAACACTTAGAGGCCACAGTAGGGTTATTAACTGGCCTAATTTCAACATTGTTGTGTCTCAGGGAAACAGGGAGGCCTGAGAAGAGGGAGAGAGGCAGGAATGGCAGGTCGGTAGAGCAGCCAGAACACACTCAGCATTTATCTATTAAATTCACCATCTTTATATGGGTGTGGTTCATGGACCACCCCCAAATTAAACAGTAATATCAAAGGTTACTGAACGCAGGTCACCATGACAAGCATAATAAGAATGAAAAAGTTTCAAATATTGAGAGAATTTCCAAAATGTGACAGAGAGACATGAAGTGAGCAAATGCTGTTGGAAAAATGGTGCTGATAGACTCGGTCGACACACGGTTGCCAAAAACCTTCTATTTGTAAAAAATACAGTATTTGTGAAACACAATAAAGCAAAGTGCAATAAAATGAGGTGTAACTGTACAAAGCTATAGTAATCAAAACAGCATGATATTGGCATAAAAAAGACACAGATTAATGAAACACAGTTGAGAGCCCAGAATAAACCCACATATAGATGGACGATTATAATTTATGACAAAGGAGCAAAGAACATACAATGGGAGAAAGGATAGTCTCTTCCATAAATGGTATTGGGAAAACTGGACGGTCATATGCAAAAGAATGAAACTAGGCCACTATTTTACTCCATATATAAAAATCAACTCAAAATGGATTAAAGACTTGAATGTAAGACCTAAAATCATAGAATTCCTAGAAAAAAACATATGCAGTACACTTTTTAACATTGGTCTTAGCAGTATCTTTCTGGATATGTCTCCTGAGACAAGGGTCACAAAAGCAAAGATAAACAAATGAGACTACATCAAACTAAAAACCTTCTGCACAGCAAAGGAAACCATCAGCAAAACAAAAAGACAACCTACCAAATGGGAGAAGATATTTGAAAATCATATATCCAATAGGAGTTTAATATCCAAAATATATAAAGAACTCATACAACTGAACAACAACAAAACAAACACCCTGATTAAAAAATGGGCAGAGGATCTGAGTAGACATTTTTCCAAAGAAGACATACGGATGGCCAGTAGGCACATAAAATGATGTCCAATATCACTAATCATTAGGGAAATGCAAATCAAAACCACAATGACGTATCACCTCACGCCAGTTAGAATGGCTATTCTCAAAAAGACAGGAAATAACAAGTGTTGGTGAGGATGATGAGAAAAGGGAACACTCATACACTGGTGGTGGGAATGTAAATTGGTGCAGCCACTATGGAAGACAGTTTAGAGATTCCTCAAAAAATTAAGAACAGAATTACCATATAATCCAGCTATTCTATTTCTGAGTATTTATCCAAAGAAAATGAAGATACTAATTCAAAAAGACATATGCACCCCTATACTCAGTGTAGCATTATTTACAATAGCCAAGATATGGAAACAACCTAAGTGCTCATCAATGGATGAATGGTTAGAGAGGTAGTATATATGCACAATGCAATACTACTCAGCCATAACAGAAAGATGAAATATTGCCATTTGCAACAATATGGAAGGACCTTGAGGGTATTATGCTAAGTGGAATAAGTCAGATGGAAAAAGACAAATGCCGTATGTTTTCACTCATATGAGGAATATAAAAAAATAAAATAAAATAAACAACCAAAAGGAATAAAATAAAATAAACAACCAAACCAAACAAAAACGAACATAGATACAGAGAAAAGATTAATGGTCACCAAGGGGAAAGGGACATGGGGGAGGGTAAAATGGGTTAAGGGGGTCAACTGCATAGTGATGGATGGAAATTAAACTTTCCATGGTGAGCACACAGTAGTGAATACGTAAGTTGAAATACACTGTGGTACACATGACACTTAAAAATAAAGAAAGAATTTAAAGTAAGACTTAGAATCACTGTTAACTTACATTTGGTTTGCCAAAGCTCTTTGTTTTTCATTAATAATAGTGATAATAATGTTTTCATTAAAAAATGTAAATGAGATACATTCTGTCTCCCTAACTTCAACTAGCTATCTTTAGACATTTTTATTGTAAAATGGTTTTTATATATTTTGGAAAAAAAAACAATAAAAAATATGTCTCAAACTTGTTGTAGGAATGCTACAACCAGAGAAGGAACAAATACACCTCCTCCATCTAGTTTAGTGATTCTCCATCTTGGCTCCACATAAGTATCACATAGGGAACTTTAAAAATCCTGATGCCCCAGATGTACCCAGACCAATCAAGTCATAATCTCTGGGGTTCGGACCAGTTATTGGTATTTTAAAAAGTGAGTCCAAGCCCAATTCACACCAAGCTCAGATCTACTACTGGCTACACAAGCCTGAGTGGTTTGACAGAGGAAAAAACAGATTATGAATTATCTATTTTACAAATATGAAGTCACCACCAGTAAAGAACTCACTATTTCTCTAAGCAATTGTAACTGTGCCATTAATTTTCCTATAAATGCATTCAGTCATTCCTCTACTTTGTTAATTTACTCTGACTTGCATAGAATGGTAAAACCTATAATCTTTTCACAGATAATCAAGAGTTGCTTGTAGTACCTCCACTGCCGTTATTTCTACTCTCATAAAAATAACCCACCTCACACTTTCATAGTTCATTTTAGATCATTTCATAAACCCTATCATTAATCCCAGAGCTTTAGGTATATAGTAAGCACCATGATATGCCCTGATATGTGTATTTATTGGATTTGCATTTCTATTCATATCATAACTATATCCAAACTGCACCTGCAGATTCCCTGTATCAGCAGCCATCTGAAAGGCACAGACTTTAATTCTACTTTAATGCAGAGCTCCTAAATTTGAGCAGATGCTTGAAAGTACATTTCAGCCAGTGTGGTGGCTCGTAAGACTCACTGTTTTTTTGTCTCAGTCTTGCATAGAGCTAAAACTTATAGAGTTAGCACTTATTTGACTGATTGATGATCACTGGTCCCACTCCCACCTCCACCCACCACCCCGTGATCAAAATTTCCTAAAGCTGCTCTGATTCCAAGAATGATCAGGGCTGGACTCATAAACAGATTTACCAGGAAGCTTAAGCCTTGGTGCCTCTCAATGTGTATGGGCCTCTTCCAAAGCCCTGGGAGGTGCTCTAAAGGTTTGTAATTTTATATTCTTTTCCTTGAGGCAGACTGTGTAAGTGTTAGACCCCACAAATCCCGGATCCATCCACAGTGGGCCTAATGTAACTTGGCTGCCAATCGCAAGGCAAGCACTAAATAAATTGTGAACTCTTTATAATGTGAAGTTAAGAAGAATTAATCGTGTCACAATCATGCCCACAGATCAGGCTTTCCTTCCTCTCCCGCAGAGGTACTCCTGTTGGTCTACAAGGAAATGGAGCATGACATGGAAGGAAGAGACACCCATCTTTGGAAAGGACAGGCTCTAAGTCCTTAAAGAAACCAGAGGGGAAATTCCAGTCTTTTCCAGTGTGTGTGGAAATCAGGTAGGCTCAGACCCGAGGGGCAGGACTGGCAATCCTGAGTACATACCAGGCCACCTTCCATAGATAAATCAACTTTCTCTGACTTTACGGCATGCACGTCTTATCTGGCCTCTTTGCGAAGAAAATTTTCTGTCCATCCTTTTGCTAAATTTAAATACCTTTTAATGCAGTAAAATTACCTTCTAAGCAATCATTTAAGAGAAATGGCTTACATGCAAATGCCTGCAGTGAGTATTTGAAAGCATAGTCACTAACTGACAGTTCTAACCCAGAGTTGCCAGATTCCTGTGTATTTTGATAGAGGTAGAGGTTGAGGGCAGGGAGGTGAGAGAGGATTAAAGCAAGAGGGAACCCGAAGAGGAGCCTGAAACATGAAAGCCCCCCTCTGCAGACCGCATGGCTTGGCCGGGCGGCACGTTGTTTCAGTCTATAAGCCACACACACAGCAGAGCGGCACCACCAGGTGGTCCCATATTGCAGCCAGACAAGCAGACAGGAAGCCTGGAAAAATGGATGTGAGCATGAGATGTTCACTTATCTACACCACCTTCCCTCCTGCTCACCTCTGCAGGCTCTCCACGTTCCAGTGTGCATTCGGGTCATAATTCCTGATTCAGAGAGTGGATACAAAGCCTGGTTTGAGACTTAAACATTAGGTAGCACTAGCTTCCTTCAGACACCTGTCTGTCTGGGTCTAGGGCTTCTCTGGGCAGTAGCAGGCTCTCCTCTCCCTGACCAGCCAAGGAGTCCAGATCATCTTCCTAGCACTTCCTCTCTTTCTGTTCCGCGTCCACCTGCCCTAGTGGCCTATGAACCTGAGCCCTTCTGCCAAGTTCTCGTAGGCAGGTGGACTCTCCTGTGGGGCTAGATCCATGAAGCAGCCGAGCCCCAGGGACGTACTGATCCCTACTCCAAAACAGACCCTCTTTCGTACCACCATTAGCCACCGAAACTGACCCCTGTGCAACTTGCTGCCTTGACGGTGGAGCCAAAGATACTGCCAAAGCCATCCTTTATGTCATTTCTGTCTAAACTTGAATCATGTGGCTCCAGACCCCATTACAGGCAACATCAGCAGCAGTGTGATAAAACAGGAGGTCCAGGCCAGCCTGCACCTAGCAGTGCTGGCTGTCGTCAGTCAGCAGTCTGCCCCTCCTCAGCTGGCTCACTGAGGAGAGCTTTCTTGCTAAGGCTCTTTCGGCTGCAGGGGAGAAGCGGGAACAGGCCACAGAGCAGCAGCAGTGTTCGGATAGTGAGGAAGACCTGGCTATTGTGGTTACTTTATCCTCTGGCCCATCAGGCATGGGCAAGCCCAAGTCTGAAAGCCAGTCTCCGTTAGAACTTTGCTTCAATCTCAGGTGAAAAAAAGATACCTTCCCCGACCCAGCCTCCAGCAAATGGGGAAATGGTCTCATCCTGAATTGACCTAAAAACTATTTTCCCTTACAAACCACACTTAAATTAAGAGACCTGCGAGGAAGCTCTGTATTTCACTTTTTCCAAAGACAGACTAGCTTGTGAGAACAAAAGACAGAAGAAGGTCTTAGCAAATCACAGTTGATAACCAATTCTGCCGGAAGTGTAGGGAAGACTCCTTTATTATCTCATCCAAGAAATGTTCATTATTATAACATGTAGTCAACAACAGAAGCCGACTGGATTGAGAAGACATCAATACTATTACCATTACAGGCTGTATTGTGTTATACTGATGGGAACTGAGGGGAAGGTTCTGGGAATATTTGGGGTAAAGAACATCCCCAATTTGCCTGACTACATCCAGTGAAGTGTGTGTGGTAAAATAGTTAAGATGTGGAATGTAGTCAAAGTGCAAAGACTTTCCATTCAGATGGGATATCTATCTATCTATCTAGATAGATAGATAGATAGATAGGTAACTATGAATTACTATGGTAATTCATGTTCCTTACAGTGTATCTCTTTGTACTTACTTCAACTTAGAAAGATTTCACACAGACAGTACCTACCAGTTACTATTGTTGAATATAGGTTCATAGGCTTTGGAAATGGACTTCTCTGGTAGATGAGCAACGGCTAATTAACAAAATACACCAAAAATACACTCCCGGAACACAGAGAATTAGTTTAGGTGAAGATACTTACAGCAACAAGGCTGTTTAAACCACATATGGATTTATTTTAACATAATGTCCTCCTTGCACATGAGAGAAGAGGACAGAGATCATGAATATAATTTTTCATCTATTTAAAATACCATGCTTTTATTTTAAGTACTTCTTTACCCTGAAGATTAACTGACAGCAACTCAGAAAGCATCATGGAGCTACTGGAAATGAATTTTGCGTCCTCTAAAGCAATAGATCCCTCCCTCCTCCCCGCCCCCTCCACAAACCTTCCCTCCCACCTTGCATATGCTTTCAGCACTGGACTCAGTTAAAAGGGAACCACGTGTTCTCGACAATTTGGCTAAAAAGGTTAAAGAACTCCACAAAACAACATGAAAGAAATAACACATCCTTCTCTGATACAGAAGTTCTCAAAAGGGTTACGCACAGGCCACCTGTGTGAGACTCACCTGAAGGTGCTTATTTAAAAGATGGTATCACGCCAAGATGCACTGACTTAGGGAGCTGGGAATCTGCATTCTTAAGAAACTGCCCAGTGTATCATCAAGACGCCGGCAGGCAAGGACCACTGATTTACCATACATTGCCATGTGTCTGCACTCAGCTGCTGGCCCCTACTCACCAGGTGGACTCCCATGTCCTGCTGCAGCTGTGGCAATTGCAAAAGCAGAAGCAGGCGAAACAGAGCAGTGGGAGTTGTCGGCGGTCTGTCCTGGTTATTTCAAAAGAATGGAAATGGCATGGTGAGGCAGTTGGATAATATAACGTAATAAAAATTCTCATTTTCATTCCAGCACTGGATGAATGCAAATACCCTGCATTGTCCTTATTAATAGGCAAATAACAAGATTCTATATTAGCAAGTCCATTCTAGGTATAGCCCCAAGAGAAATGAAAGCATACATCTACACAAAAACTTATACGTGAACATCCATAGCAGCATTATTCATAACAGCCAAAAAGTAAAAACAATCAAATGTCCACCAACTGGTGAAATGATAAACCAAATCAAAAATTCTCATACAAGGGAATATCATTTAGCCACGAAAAGGAATGAAGTACTAATACATACTGCAACATGAATGTACCTTGAAAACATCATGCTAAGTGAACGTCAGTCATAAAGAGTCACATATTGTATGATCCCATTTACATTAAATGTCCAGTTTAGGTAAGTCCATAGAGACAGAGAGTAAATTAGTGGTTTCCAGGGGCTGGCGGGGAGATGGGAATGGGGAGTGACTACTAATGAGTCCATGGTCCCTTCGTGGGGGAGGTGATGAAAATGTTCTGGAATGAGATAGTAGTCATGGCTGCCCAGCCTCGTGAATAGATAAAAGCCACTGAACTGTGTCGTTTAAAAGGGTGAATCTTATGGTATGTGAATTTTATCTCAATATAAAAAATATTTTTAAAAAATATTCTACATTTTACTGATGGAATTTTCTTCTCAAAGTACCTTTAGAAGCAGAGATGGGTTCTTAAATCGAAGGATGCACTCAGCACCTTTAGGCAGCCCCTCTCACGCAGATACTTACACACAGCATTTGCTAATATTGCTGACAACCTCACTGTTTTTCTCACTCAGGCTTTTAGTGAAGATAGCTCACTGTGATTCTGTGATTTTTGATTAGTTTGCCCCTAAAGTTATATAGTCATGCTTAAAATAAATAAGAGGGGAAGCAAAGAGCTGGTTAATGTACCCAAGCATGAAAGCAAAGAACAGATCTACCCTCTCCTTCAGCAGTAGCCTGAAAACATTTGTGAAGCAAGGTGGCAAGTAGACAGATGAACAGGCAAAATTCAGCTACACAGTGAGAAAATGTGTGATACTGTCCCCATTTGGATCCACCATATTATCACAGATTTTGGCTTTCTTCCTGTATCGCTGGGATTTAGTCAGATCAGGAGAGAAACAAAGGACTTAGTTAATCCACAAACAGGATTAGATTTCCAAATGATGTTTATATAAATTTAAAAACATTTTAAATGAATATAAACATATGAAAGAGACCGTACTAAAACAGAGCTCTAATAATAGTAACCAAGTGGACAGCATTTAATCTTGCCTTGGTAAAGTTTTGCTTTCACAGACTTTGGCCCCAAACTCTTACAGGTTTAATGAACTCAAGGGAGTCTGTCCCACATGGCAATGGTCAAAGAAGTTGCCAAGGCTTGGACTGACCAAGCCTCTAAGAAGAGTAAAGAGATTTGGCTAATTCCATAGTAGTCCTATAACAAGCCAGGGAATCTAGCTTGTTACCCTTGGTTTTTCAGAGCTATCCAAATGTCAGGGTGACCCATGACTGACCAGGAGCCCCAAAGGGCTAATATCCATCAGGGCAAATCTGCTGACAACAGTCTGACCCAGACTAGCTTCTCTTGGAGGTGATGGCAATGAAAACAGCTTCCACCACGAGGCTAAGGCTGCAAATGAAATGACCATTTGGAGCCATGCACTCTATCTTTTGCTACACTGCCTTACTTAAAGCAGGAGTATGAGAGTCAGAAAACGTCTACGTTTTACATGGGTTACTTAGGGTGAATCTGGTTTCATAATTGAATAATTTTCCCTTCCAACTTGAAATAATTGGCTTGAGAAGAAAAGAAGAAAACATTTCTAAAACAACTGTAATTTGGATATATTTATTTGAGCAATGAGGAGATAAAAGATTTCTGTCTTTTGTTCTGTCTTCCCTCCAATTAGAAAACATTTGGTATATTCTAAAACAAATTATGGGATAATGTTTTATAATTTTCATAACTACAGAAAAGATACCAGATTCTGCCCCTAGCAATAATGAAGATTGGCGCTCCATGCAACTGGACTTTATTTTAGCTGAAACAGTGTTCTTAATAAGGTCCCCCCCAACAATTCTGTGTCCCAGATGAACCTATTTAATACAGACTACACTGGGATTCATGGTAAGGTATCAGAGTCTGGGAACATTTTGGTGAAACCAGCACTGAAATTCAATCAACTAGCAACTAAGAACAGGCTTCTCAATTCAGGTTACTCCACACAAAGTGTCATGCAATGATGGGGTCAAATAAATATTGGTTATACTAATGACATACTCTCTAATCATTTATTTTCTACTACTTGGTCCTACAGTAACATTTGCTTCCCATTACTTTTCAAAACTGAGACTAAAAATATTCGGGGAGTGAAATAGGAAGGCAAACAAAAGATTCAGGAGCTAGAATCATCCCTCGCTTGCGTGTTTCTGAGTCCCTTTCTGAGCGCTCACCTCCGGGCTGGCGGTAGCGGAGGTGCCGAGGAGTTGAGGGTGACCTGCAAGGTGAAGGTTCGGTGGCATCTGCCGCGGGGGAGCTTTCCACTCCTGCTCGGTCCACCGGCGCAGACTCTAGCACTGCTGCTTTAAAACATCATGAATTTTAACAACCAGGCCATGAATTCAAGAGCTTCTTGTCAGTATCATGCATGGAAACACAAAAGTTCATTATGGATAATAAGCATTTCATGTCAGTCTATATTTTAAAGGACTTTATCATGAAATCGAGTCACTCTTCCTGGCAGAATGTTAACGACACGAAGTCTAACTGTGGCTCATCTCCACACCTGTCTTGCTGACCCTGCTGAGCCTGGTTGACCCTCCCAAGCCCCTTTTGTTCAACACAACAGATGTTACTGATAAAAAGAAGAGGATATGCAGTGGCTTCCACGCCCTCCAGAACGTTTCTGCCTTCTTGGAGTGGGAAAAGAGGGACTTTTTCCAGATGGTAAATGAAAATTGGGACTTCATTAATTCTTTGCCTGGGCTGCTCCCTTAAGACAATTCAAGGAGCCCCCCTGCCTAAGGATCTACAGCTGTACTGTCCAAAATAGTAACACGAGCCCAAAGTGGCTATGTAAGTTTAAATGAAAACTAAATTTAAGTGAATATTTCACTTGCTCACTTGCACTGGCCACACTTCAAGTACTCGGTAGCCACGTGTGGTGAGTGGCTACAGTACTGAACAGCATTTCCATCCTCCCAGAAGGTTCTATTGGGTAGCCCTGTCCGAGAGCTACAGATCAGCAGGAAGCAAGTGGACATTTTTACAATGAACAGTTGAGAGATTTTTAAGATAATCTGTGCCTCTTCACTGCAGCTAACATCCCATGAGTAAAAGAAACAGTCCAGAGTCACATTTAAGCTATTACCACATCCCTTGCGCTAGCTTAGTAACCAGGTAAAATTACAACTTTGTGTGTGTTCTTTTCAGGAAAAGCACTACAAAAATATCATAAATTTCCAACAACTCTTCCATTTCTTTTTCCTTGGGCTTTTCATCAACCGACAAAAGCTGTATCACCTCCACTAGTTTTCCATTTACCCCTGTCAGCAGAGCTACTCTCAACTCAACTCCCTTTACCATTCCATTCAAGATTTCACTCAACAAACTTGACAAAATCCCTAATGACTTCACATAAAGCCATTTTTACACTTGCATGTGATTTACTCCCTTAGAAATATGGCCCCAAGTCAGCTCTTTTGAAAAACAAAGGGGCCAGGGAAGGGAAATGGTTAGAATCTTTCCTCCAATGACATAATTACAGTCAAGCTGGCAATGATGCAGGATGGAGACATAAAAATCAGTGCTTAGCTGTTAGTTTTATTATTTTCTAAATAACTCCCTCAAAATGCAGTAATAGAAGGCATCTGCTTTGCAAGAGCAAGCAGAATATCAAATGTATGTCCTTGATCTGATTCAACCATTCATTCCTCTGAGGCAAATGAGCAAATCATTTAGTCAGCAATTACACGGAACCCAAAACACTTCCCAGCGAGAGAGTTGGACAGGCCCCGAAAGTCCACTGAAAGAACAGGAAAGCACAGAATAACACTGTAAGCAAACGGGCACCTACAGAGAGGAGAAAACATGCCAGCACTGTGGGGGGAAAGAAGTGTTTCCTTCTGCCAGGTTCACTTTCAGTCAAGTTCCATGCAGAGCAGCTTAGCCTGCAGAACGAGTGGGCAGATGTGGGCTCAAAACAAATGCTAAAATTGGGAGCACTTTCAGCCCACAGGCAGGCAATTTTCAAACTAAGAATACAGAAACAGACACTAGTGATGTGGGTCGTGCAGCGATGCTTAGACTGGTTGCACAGCCATGGCCCAAGAGAACGCTGATGGGGTAAGAGACCCAACACAGTGAGTGAGCTGCCCCATGGCTCTCCTTTCTTGCCTGCTGTCGGTTATGTTTTTTGTTGAGATCTCACCACTGGGTGGAATCTGGATGTGAGCTGGGCTGATATTTGTGCTTTTTAGAAGGACCCAGGATAGCAGAAGGTGGGGACTTCGTGGTAGGAAGAAAGAGGGGCACTAATGAATGTTGGGTGAGCCTGGAACAGATCTGGGAACTGGGTGGAGGTGAAACCAACTGCATTATTTTTCCCTCCGAAGTTCACAGTCTTGCTCATTTTGAGGGATATTTCCTATTTCTCTTCTTTCCCTTCATGTCATTTGAAGTTCTCTTGCCAGGAAATATTGCAAGGCTGGCATTACAACTGCAATGACAATAAAACTGGACAAAGGTTACTAGCATTTTTCAAAGAGGGTACCCTGAAACTGTCTAGCTGGACAGTAGTGAGGGAGACCCACGACCTCAGTATGGGCCTAACGGTGAAGCTGATCTTGTGCAATGAGGTTTGTGGAGTTGCGTCCTGAGGTGAAAAGCAGAAACTGTACAAACTCTTGGCACAGGGCTTCTTATTCAAGTCTGCCAGCTGTCTTAAGTGTTACCATTATGCAAAGCACACGCAAACATCTTTCAAATTAAAGACAGATCATTGTCTCCCTTTGCTTTGCCAACTGGAATTTTCAAGACTAGATAGCAGAGTTAATACGGCAGCACTCTTGGCTTCTGTAGACATTCTGTGCATGTGCGCACACACACACACCGACACAGACACAACTTGTCAGGCTGACACTGAAGTAAAGTGTTTAATCCATGACTTTTCTACAACTATTCCTGATCAGTATTGCCTATATACCAATGCAAAATAAAAGGAAAAACTAGATCTATAATTCCTTTGTTTCACCTTTTCAGAAAAATGCCAAAGAGCTCCCTAGACCCCAGTATAATTCTAAGCTTTCTATTCACAGTGTCTCCTTTATGAGGATCCACAGGATAAATTATTCTCAAGTCTCAGGAGCAAGAAAAGATGTGCCTGCACACCAATCTATTCTTAGCTTTCAATATGAATCACATAACTGATTACATTCAGAACCAAAATCAGAGTGACTTTAGGAACTGCAGAGGACCACACAGTACTCACTTGTTCACTAACCATACCCATGGCCTCATACGATTTTCCTCCATTGCCTGATTTCCTTATCTATTTTAGTTTTAATCCAGTGTACCATGTGCCTCTTTGAACTACCACCTTAAATACTTTCAAGAACAAGATGGGAAGTAAATACATTAAAAATAATCAGAAGACAACTATAGAAAGAGAAAAAAAAAATCAAGATGCTGGGCTTCCCTGGTGGCGCAGTGGTTGAGAGTCCGCCTGCCGATGCAGGGGACATGGGTTCGTGCCCCGGTCCAGGAAGATCCCACATGCCGCGGAATGGCTGGGCCCGTGAGCCATGGCCGCTGAGGCTGTGCGTCCGGAGTCTGTGCTCCCCAACGGGAGAGGCCACAGCAGTGAGAGGCCCGCTTACCATACACAAAAAATCAAGATGCAATGAGGTGGCCAAAAACAAAGTGTTTAATAGAAGGATTGCTGGAGGGGGGTGGAAATCATGGTAAAAATGAGAGATAAAGGGGCACATATTAGTGGGTAGACATGACTAAGACACATAGGGCAGAGGAGCGGGCATCTCTGGAGATGAAGTTGGCTCTAATGGGCTTCAACAAATGCCATGGGCCACACATGGACACAACCCTGGAATGTCCCCACCTCCCACAGTGAGAGAAGCTCTGTATTTAACCTTGACCTGGGAACTGCAAAATCATATTTCTACCCTGCAAACCATGTGGATAACCTGACCCTTGAAATGCTAACCGCAAATCATCTGTTTGGGGAAAATCCAGTGGAGAAACACAGAGGCATTAAGCCCTCAACTTTGGCTATTTCTCTAATGTGAGAAAGAACCTACTATTTCTGCCACACCATTATTCATGGACCCTCTCCATCTGCTGGGCCCTAGTCAGAAATTAACCGAGCTGCTACATAACAAGCTCTCTAGCTGATGCTAGCTGTGCCCACAATGATCCCTGATCCCACCTCTGCCCAACACCTACACTGACAAGTCTTTGCAGCCTTTGTCAGTGCCATTCCCTGGGAGCTTGATTTCCTTCTTTCTCATTTATCTTGGTCTCCCCAAGTCTAACCTTTTTCCAGCTTATCATTCCTGGGGTAAAACTACTGATTCCTACCAGTGATCACACCTCTATCTGAGACAGCAGGCCAAACAGATCTTACGATATGGCATTGAACCAACGCTATGCACTTCGGGCTTGGACTTCAAAGACCAGAACTAAGGAACTTGGTGACCACTGTGGAACAATCCATGTGCAAGTTAAAGTGTAAGAATTAATCAAGATGGGTAATGGGCAGCTTGACTGAGGACCTTTACAACTACGACACGTACTTAGTCTATAATGCAGAAAGAAATAGATTTTTCGTTTGCTCCTCTATTCAAGAAAAAAGTTCATACCTATACTACTAAGCATTAGCCAAATTAAAATGCAATCTCTGGGAAATTGCGAAAAAGGAGAAAGATTCTCACTGTACTCCTGTTAGGAGGCCACTATCAAAAGAAAGAAAATATTAAGTGTTGGCAAGGATGCAGAGAAATTGGAACCCTGTGCACTGTTGATGGGAATGTAAAGGATGTAGGCACTATCAAAAACAAAAATTTCCTCCAAAAATTAAAAATAGAATTACCATATGATCTAGCAATCTCACTTTTGGGTATATATGCAAAAGAATTGAAAGCAGGATCTTGAAGAGATAACTGCATACACATGTACACTGCAGTATTATTCACAGTAGCCAAGAGATGGAAGCAACCCAAATGTCCATCAATAGAGGAATGGATAAAGAAAATATGGAGTATATATACAATGGAATATTGTTCAGCCTTAAGAAAGAAGAAAATCCTGGCACATGTTACAGCATGGATGAACCTTGAGGGCCTTATGCTACATGAAATAAGACAGTCACAAAAAGGCAAATACTGTGTGATTTCACTTATATGAGGCATATAAAATAGTCAAACTTGGGACTTGCCTGGTGGCGCAGTGCTTAAGAATCTGCCTGCCAGTGCAGGGGACGTGGGTTCAAGCCCTGGTCTGGGAAGATCCCACATGTCGCGGAGCAACTAAGCCCGTGTGCCACAACTAATGAGCCTGCGCTCTAGAGCCCGCGAGCCACAACTACTGAGCCCACATGTCACAGCTATTGAAATTTGCGTGCCACAACTACTGAAGTCTGCGTGCTTAAGGCCCATGCTCAGCAACAAGACAAGCCGTCACAATGAGAAGCCCACACACCACAACGAACAGTAGCCCCTGCTCACAGCAACTAGAGAAAGCCCACATGCAGCAATGAAGACCCAATGCAGCCCAAAGTAAATAAATAAAAATTTTTTTAAAGTAATCAAACTCATAGAAACAGAAAGAAGATGGTGGTTGCCAAGGGCTGGGGGGAGGGAGAAATGCGGAGTTGTTCAATGGATATAGAGTTTCAGTTTTACAAGATGAAAAAGTTCTAAGTATGTATTGCACAACAATGCGAATATACTTAACACCACTGAACTGTACACTTAACAGCTAAGATGGCCAAAAAGAAGGAGGAGGAAGAGGAGGATTCTTCAGGAGAGTTTTAAAAAGTTTACTAGATGCTAGAAAGCCCCAGGAAGACTAATAGCAGGGTTTCCTCTACAGAGCTGCGCGTGGCGTCAAAACTGGACAAAAGCTGCCCCTTCAGAAGCACTGGTCACCCCTGCTCTCAGAAATGGGTTTCACCACTGGGTGTTACCCTCAGCCCTTTGCTCATAGGTTCTCTTTGCCCATAAGTTTGCCTATTTCCTCCGTCCAACTGAGACAGGAAGGAAAAGGGCAGAGCACAACCCTTAAAAGAATGACACAACCATGTAGAAGAACAGGATACCACAAAAAACAGTTAGAACCTACTAAGCCCAAGATGGTGGAAGATCCGACTCCCAGGAGACCTTGAGCCTCATTATACACTCATTGTAATGCATTAACACACTAAATGACACACCCACCAGTGCCATGACAGTTCCGAGGCTGGCCATAAAAGGCCAAAACGTGGGCGGTGGCCCAATTCCTGGAAATCTCTGCTGCTTCCCCAAAGTAGCTGGAAATCCTCCCATTTCCTCCTATGAAATTACCCAGCCCTAAAAACTAACGGCCCCAACACCAGGGGCCACCTCTCTCGCCTTCTG